>NW_022884682.1:0-28322 GCF_011952205.1 Bombus bifarius | reverse complement strand
TATGGTATGACGTTTTAACGTATTACGTTATATGGGAGAACGTTATAACGTATTACGTTATATGGGACGACGTTATAACGTATTACGTTATATGGGAGGATGTTGTAACGTATTACGTTATATGGGACGACGTTATAACGTATTACGTTATATGGGATGACGTAGTAACGTATTACGTTATATAGGATGACGTTATCACTTAATACGTTATATGGTATGACGTTATAACGTATTACGTTATATGGGATGACGTTATAACGTATTACGTTATATGGGACGACGTTATAACGTATTACGTTATATGGAACGAAGTTATACCGCATTACGTTATATGAGATGACGTAATAACGTATTAGGTAATATGGGATGACGTTATCAAATAATACGTTATATGGTATGACGTCATAACGTACATAGGTTATATGGTATAACGGTATACCGTATTACGTTGTATGGGATGACGTTATAACGTATTACGTTATATGGAACGACGTTATACCGTATTACGTTATATGGGATGACGTAATAACGTATTACGTAATATGGGATTACGTTATCACATAATACGTTATATGGCATGACGTCATAACGTAAATAGGTTATATGCTATGACGGTATACCGTATTTCGTTATATGGGATGACGTTATAACGTATTACGTTATATGGGATGACGTAATAACGTATTACGTTATATGGGATGACGTTATCACGTAATACGTTATATGGTATGACGTCACAACGTAAATAGGTTATATGGTATGACGTATTACGTATGGTCATAACGTATTACGTTATATGGGACGACGTTATAACGTATTACGTTATATGGGATGACGTTATAACGTATTACGATATATGGGATGACGTTATAACGTATTACGTTATATGGTATGACGTTTTAACGTATTACGTTATATGGGAGAACGTTATAACGTATTACGTTATATGGGACGACGTTATAACGTATTACGTTATATGGGATGATGTTGTAACGTATTACGTTATATGGGACGACGTTATAACGTATTACGTTATATGGGATGACGTAGTAACGTATTACGTTATATGGGATGACGTTATCACTTAATACGTTATATGGTATGACGTTATAACGTATTACGTTATATGGGATGACGTTATAACGTATTACGTTATATGGAACGACGTTATACCGTATTACGTTATATGGGATGACGTTATAACGTATTACGATATATGGGATGACGTTATAACGTATTACGTTATATGGTATGACGTTTTAACGTATTACGTTATATGGGAGAACGTTATAACTTATTACGTTATATTTAATGACGTTAGAACGTATTACGTTATATGGGATGACGTTGTCACGTATTACGTCAAATGGGACGGCGTTATAACGTATTACATTATATGGGATGACGTAATAACGTATTACGTTATATGGGATGACGTTATAACGTATTTCGTTATATGGGAGGACGTTATAACGTATTACGTTATATGGTATGACGTTTTAACGTATTACGTTATATGGGACGACGTTATAACGTATTACGTTATATGGGATGATGTTGTAACGTATTACGTTATATGGGACGACGTTATAACTTATTTCGTTATAAGGGAGGAAGTTATAACGTATTACGTTATATGGTATGACGTTTTAACGTATTACGTTATATGGGACGACGTTATAACGTATTACGTTATATGAGATGATGTTGTAACGTATTACGTTATATGGGACGACGTTATAACGTATTACGTTATATGGGATGATGTTGCAACGTATTACGTTATATGGGACGACGTTATCACTTAATACGTTATATGGTATGACGTTATAACGTATTACGTTATATGGGATGACGTTATAACGTATTTCGTTATATGGGAGTACGTTATCACATAATACGTTATATGGTATGACGTCATAATGTAAATAGGTTATATGGTATGACGGTATACCGTATTACGTTATATGGGATGACGTTATAACGTATTACGTTATATGGGATAACGTTGTAACGTATTACGTTAAATGGGATGACGTTGTAACGTATTACGTTAAATGGGACGACGTTATAACGTATTACGTTATATGGGATGACGTTGTAACGTTTTACGTTAAATGCGATGACGTTGTAACGTATTACGTTAAATGGGACGACGTTATAACGTATCACGATATATGGGATGACGTAATAACGTATTACGTAATATGGGATGACGTTATCACATAATACGTTATATGGTATGACGTTATAATGTAAATAGGTTATATGGTATGACGGTATACCGTATTACGTTATATGGGATGGCGTTATAACGTATTACGTTATATGGGACGACGTTGTAACGTATTACGTTAAATGGGACGACGTTATAACGTATTACGTTATATGGAACGACGTTATACCGTATTACGTTATATGGGATGACGTTGTAACGTATTACGTTAAATGGGATGCCGTTGTAACGTATTACGTTAAATGGGACGACGTTATAACGTATTACGTTATATGGGATGACGTAATAACGTATTACGTTATATGGGATGACGTTATCACGTAATACGCTATATGGTATGACGTTATAACGTAATAGGCTATATGGTATGACGTTATACCCTATTACGTTATATGGGTTGACGTTATAACGTATTACGTTATATGGGATGACGTTGTAACGTATTACGTTAAATGGGATGACGTTGTAACGTATTACGTTAAATGGGACGACGTTATAACGTATTTCGTTATATGGGATGACGTAATAACGTATTACGTTATATGGGATGACGTTATCACGTAATACGTTATATGGTATGACGTTATAACGTAAATAGGTCATATGGTATGACGTTATACCGTCTTACGTTATATGGGATTACGTTATAACGTATTACGTTATATCCGATGACGTCATAACGTATTACGTTATATGGGACGACGTTATAACGTATTACGTTATATGGAACGAAGTTATACCGTATTACGTTATATGAGATGACGTAATAACGTATTACGTAATATGGGATGACGTTATCACATAATACGTTATATGGTATGACGTCATAACGTAAATAGGTTATATGGTATAACGGTATACCGTATTACGTTGTATGGGATGACGTTATAACGTATTACGTTATATGGAACGACGTTATACCGTATTACGTTATATGGGATGACGTAATAACGTATTACGTAATATGGGATTACGTTATCACATAATACGTTATATGGCATGACGTCATAACGTAAATAGGTTATATGCTATGACGGTATACCGTATTTCGTTATATGGGATGACGTTATAACGTATTACGTTATATGGGATGACGTTATAACGTATTACGTTATATGGGATGACGTTATAACGTATTTCGTTATATGGGAGAACGCTATAACGTATTACGTTATATGGGACGACGTTATAACGTATTACGTTATATGGGATGATGTTGTAACGTATTACGTTGTATGGGACGACGTTATAACGTATTACGTTATATGGGATGACGTAGTAACGTATTACGTTATATGGGATGACGTTATCACTTAATACGTTATATGGTATGACGTTATAACGTATTACGTTATATGGGATGACGTTATAACGTATTACGTTATATGGGATGACGTTGTAACGTATTACGTTATATGGGACGACGTTATAACGTATTACGTTATATGGAACGACGTTATACCGTATTACGTTATATGGGATGACGTAATAACGTATTACGTAATATGGCATGACGTTATCACATAATACGTTATATGGTATGACGTCATAATGTAAATAGGTTATATGGTATGACGGTATACCGTATTACGTTATATGGGATGACGTTATAAGGTATTACGTTATATGGGATGACGTTATAACGTATTACGTTATATGGGACGACGTTATAACGTATTACGTTATACGGGATGACGTTATCACGTAATACGCTATATGGTATGACAATATATCGTAAATAGGTTATATGGTATGATGTTATAACGTAATAGGTTATATGGTATGACGTTATACCCTATTACGTTATATGGGATGACGTTATAACGTATTACGTTATATGGGATGACCTTATAACGTATTACGTTATATGGGATGACGTTATAACGTATTACGTTATATGTGACGACGTTATAACGTATTACGTTACATGGAACGACGTTATACCGTGTTGCGTTATATGGGATGACGTTGTAACGTATTACGTTAAATGGGATGACGTTGTAACGTATTACGTTAAATGGGACGACGTTATAACGTATTACGTTATATGGGATGTCGTAAAAACGTATTACGTTATATGGGATGACGCTATCAGGTAATACGCTATATGGTATGACGTTATAACGTAATAGGTTATATGGTATGACGTTATACCCTATTACGTTATATGGGATGACGTTATAACGTATTACGTTATATGGGATGACGTTGTAACGTATTACGTTATATGAGACGACGTTGTAACGTATTACGTTATATGGAACGACGTTATACCGTATTACGTTATATGAGATGACGTAATAACGTATTACGTAATATGGGATGACGTTATAACGTATTACGTTATATGGAACGACGTTATACCGTATTGCGTTATATGGGATGACGTTGTAACGTATTACGTTAAATGGGATGACGTTGTAACGTATTACGTTAAATGGGACGACGTTATAACGTATTTCGTTATATGCGATGACGTAATAACGTATTACGTTATATGGGATGACGTTATCACGTAATACGTTATGTGGTATGACGTTATAACGTAAATAGGTCATATGGTATGACGTTAAACCGTATTACGTTATATGGGATTACGTTATAACGTATTACGTTATATGGGATGACGTTATAACGTATTACGTTATATGAGACGACGTTGTAACGTATTACGTTATATGGAACGACGTTATACCGTATTACGTTATATGAGATGACGTAATAACGTATTACGTAATATGGGATGACGTTATCACATAATACGTTATATGTGACGACGTTATAACGTATTACGTTATATGGAACGACGTTATACCGTATTGCGTTATATGGGATGACGCTGTAACGTATTACGTTAAATGGGATGACGTTGTAACGTATTACGTTAAATGGGACGACGTTATAACGTATTTCGTTATATGGGATGACGTAATAACGTATTACGTTATATGGGATGACGTTATCACGTAATACGTTATGTGGTATGACGTTATAACGTAAATAGGTCATATGGTATGACGTTAAACCGTATTACGTTATATGGGATTACGTTATAACGTATTACGTTATATGGGATGACGTTATAACGTATTACGTTATATGAGACGACGTTGTAACGTATTACGTTATATGGAACGACGTTATACCGTATTACGTTATATGAGATGACGTAATAACGTATTACGTAATATGGGATGACGTTATCACATAATACGTTATGTGGTATGACGTCATAACGTAAACAGGTTATATGGTATGACGGTATACCGTATTACGTTGTATGGGATGACGTTATAACTTATTACGTTATATGGCATGACGTTATAACGTAAATAGGTCATATGGTATGACGGTATACCGTATTACGTTATATGGGACGACGTTAGAACGTATTACGTTATACGGGATGACGTTATCACGTAATACGCTATAGGGTATGACATTATAACGTAAATAGTTTATATGGTATGACGGTATACCGTATTACGTTATATGGGATGACGTTATAACGTATTACGTTATATGGAACGACGTCGTGACGTATTTCGTTATATGGGAGGACGTTATAACGTATTACGTTATATGGTATTACGTTATAACGTATTACGTTATATGGGAGGACTTTATAACGTATTACGTTATATGGAACGACGTTATACCGTATTACGTTATATGGGATGACGTTTTAACGTATTACGTTAAATGGGATGACGTTGTAACGTATTACGTTAAATGGGACGACGTTATAACGTATTTCGTTATATGGGATGACGTAATAACGTATTACGTTATATGGGATGACGTTATCACGTAATACGTTATGTGGTATGACGTTATAACGTAAATAGGTCATATGGTATGACGGTATACCGTATTACGTTGTATGGGATGACGTTACAACGTATTACGTTATATGAGATGACGTAATAACGTATTACGTAATATGGGATGACGTTATCACATAATACGTTATATGGTATGACGTCATAACGTAAGCAGGTTATATGGTATGACGGTATACCGTATTACGTTATATGGGATGACGTTATAACGTATTACGTTATATGGAACGACGTCGTGACGTATTACGTTATATGGGAGGACGTTATAACGTATTACGTTATATGGTATTACGTTATAACGTATTACGTTATATGGGAGGACTTTATAACGTATTACGTTATATGGAACGACGTTATACCGTATTACGTTATATGGGATGACGTTTTAACGTATTACGTTAAATGGGATGACGTTGTAACGTATTATGTTAAATGGGACGACGTTATAACGTATTACGTTATATGGAACGACGTTATACCGTACTACGTTATATGGGATGACGTTATAACGTATTACGTTATATGGGATGACGTTATAACGTATTACGTTATATGGGAGGACGTTCTAACGTATTACGTTATATGGGAGTACGTTATCACATAATACGTTATATGGTATGACGTCATAATGTAAATAGGTTATATGGTATGACGGTATACCGTATTACGTTATATGGGATGACGTTATAACGTATTACGTTATATGGGATGACGTTGTAACGTATTACGTTAAATGGGATGACGTTGTAACGTATTACGTTAAATGGGACGACGTTATAACGTATTACGTTATATGGGATGACGTTGTAACGTTTTACGTTAAATGCGATGACGTTGTAACGTATTACGTTAAATGGGACGACGTTATAACGTATCACGATATATGGGATGACGTAATAACGTATTACGTAATATGGGATGACGTTATCACATAATACGTTATATGGTATGACGTTATAATGTAAATAGGTTATATGGTAAGACGGTATACCGTATTACGTTATATGGGATGGCGTTATAACGTATTACGTTATATGGGACGACGTTGTAACGTATTACGTTAAATGGGACGACGTTATAACGAATTACGTTATATAGAACGACGTTATACCGTATTACGTTATATGGGATGATGTTGTAACGTATTACGTTAAATGGGATGACGTTGTAACGTATTACGTTAAATGGGACGACGTTATAACGTATTACGTTATATGGGATGACGTAATAACGTATTACGTTATATGGGATGACGTTATCACGTAATACGCTATATGGTATGACGTTATAACGTAATAGGCTATATGGTATGACGTTATACCCTATTACGTTATATGGGTTGACGTTATAACGTATTACGTTATATGGGATGACGTTGTAACGTATTACGTTAAATGGGATGACGTTGTAACGTATTACGTTAAATGGGACGACGTTATAACGTATTTCGTTATATGGGATGACGTAATAACGTATTACGTTATATGGGATGACGTTATCACGTAATACGTTATATGGTATGACGTTATAACGTAAATAGGTCATATGGTATGACGTTATACCGTCTTACGTTATATGGGATTACGTTATAACGTATTACGTTATATCCGATGACGTCATAACGTAGTACGTTATATGGGACGACGTTATAACGTATTACGATATATGGAACGAAGTTATACCGTATTACGTTATATGAGATGACGTAATAACGTATTACGTAATATGGGATGACGTTATCACATAATACGTTATATGGTATGACGTCATAACGTAAATAGGTTATATGGTATAACGGTATACCGTATTACGTTGTATGGGATGACGTTATAACGTATTACGTTATATGGAACGACGTTATACCGTATTACGTTATATGGGATGACGTAATAACGTATTACGTAATATGGGATGACGTTATCACATAATACGTTATATGGTATGACGTCATAACGTAAATAGGTTATATGCTATGACGGTATACCGTATTTCGTTATATGGGATGACGTTATAACGTATTACGTTATATGGGATGACGTTATAACGTATTACGTTATATGGGACGACGTTATAACGTATTACGTTATATGGGATGATGTTGTAACGTATTACGTTATATGGGACGACGTTATAACGTATTACGTTATATGGGATGACGTAGTAACGTATTACGTTATATAGGATGACGTTATCACTTAATACGTTATATGGTATGACGTTATAACGTATTACGTTATATGGGATGACGTTATAACGTATTACGTTATATGGGACGACGTTATAACGTATTACGTTATATGGAACGAAGTTATACCGTATTACGTTATATGAGATGACGTAATAACGTATTAGGTAATATGGGATGACGTTATCACATAATACGTTATATGGTATGACGTCATAACGTAAATAGGTTATATGGTATAACGGTATACCGTATTACGTTGTATGGGATGACGTTATAACGTATTACGTTATATGGAACGACGTTATACCGTATTACGTTATATGGGATGACGTAATAACGTATTACGTAATATGGGATTACGTTATCACATAATACGTTATATGGCATGACGTCATAACGTAAATAGGTTATATGCTATGACGGTATACCGTATTTCGTTATATGGGATGACGTTATAACGTATTACGTTATATGGGATGACGTAATAACGTATTACGTTATATGGGATGACGTTATCACGTAATACGTTATATGGTATGACGTCATAACGTAAATAGGTTATATGGTATGACGTATTACGTATGGTTATAACGTATTACGTTATATGGGACGACGTTATAACGTATTACGTTATATGGGATGACGTTATAACGTATTACGATATATGGGATGACGTTATAACGTATTACGTTATATGGTATGACGTTTTAACGTATTACGTTATATGGGAGAACGTTATAACGTATTACGTTATATGGGACGACGTTATAACGTATTACGTTATATGGGATGATGTTGTAACGTATTACGTTATATGGGACGACGTTATAACGTATTACGTTATATGGGATGACGTAGTAACGTATTACGTTATATGGGATGACGTTATCACTTAATACGTTATATGGTATGACGTTATAACGTATTACGTTATATGGGATGACGTTATAACGTATTACGTTATATGGAACGACGTTATACCGTATTACGTTATATGGGATGACGTTATAACGTATTACGATATATGGGATGACGTTATAACGTATTACGTTATATGGGACGACGTTATAACCTATTACGTTATATGGGATGATGTTGTAACGTATTACGTTATACGGGATGACGTTATCACTTAATACGTTATATGGTATGACGTTATAACGTATTACGTTATATGGGATGACGTTATAACGTATTTGGTTATATGGGAGTACGTTATCACATAATACGTTATATGGTATGACGTCATAATGTAAATAGGTTATATGGTATGACGGTATACCGTATTACGTTATATGGGATGACGTTATAACGTATTACGTTATATGGGATGACGTTGTAACGTATTACGTTAAATGGGATGACGTTGTAACGTATTACGCTAAATGGGACGACGTTATAGCATATTACGTTATATGCGATGACGTTGTAACGTTTTACGTTATATGGGATGACGTTATAACGTATTACGTTATATGGGATGACGTTATAACGTATTTCGTTATATGGGAGGACGTTATAACGTATTACGTTATATGGTATGACGTTTTAACGTATTACGTTATATGGGACGACGTTATAACGTATTACGTTATATGGGATGATGTTGTAACGTATTACGTTATATGGGACGACGTTATAACTTATTTCGTTATAAGGGAGGAAGTTATAACGTATTACGTTATATGGTATGACGTTTTAACGTATTACGTTATATGGGACGACGTTATAACGTATTACGTTATATGAGATGATGTTGTAACGTATTACGTTATATGGGACGACGTTATAACGTATTACGTTATATGGGATGATGTTGCAACGTATTACGTTATATGGGACGACGTTATCACTTAATACGTTATATGGTATGACGTTATAACGTATTACGTTATATGGGATGACGTTATAACGTATTTCGTTATATGGGAGTACGTTATCACATAATACGTTATATGGTATGACGTCATAATGTAAATAGGTTATATGGTATGACGGTATACCGTATTACGTTATATGGGATGACGTTATAACGTATTACGTTATATGGGATAACGTTGTAACGTATTACGTTAAATGGGATGACGTTGTAACGTATTACGTTAAATGGGACGACGTTATAACGTATTACGTTATATGGGATGACGTTGTAACGTTTTACGTTAAATGCGATGACGTTGTAACGTATTACGTTAAATGGGACGACGTTATAACGTATCACGATATATGGGATGACGTAATAACGTATTACGTAATATGGGATGACGTTATCACATAATACGTTATATGGTATGACGTTATAATGTAAATAGGTTATATGGTATGACGGTATACCGTATTACGTTATATGGGATGGCGTTATAACGTATTACGTTATATGGGACGACGTTGTAACGTATTACGTTAAATGGGACGACGTTATAACGTATTACGTTATATGGAACGACGTTATACCGTATTACGTTATATGGGATGACGTTGTAACGTATTACGTTAAATGGGATGCCGTTGTAACGTATTACGTTAAATGGGACGACGTTATAACGTATTACGTTATATGGGATGACGTAATAACGTATTACGTTATATGGGATGACGTTATCACGTAATACGCTATATGGTATGACGTTATAACGTAATAGGCTATATGGTATGACGTTATACCCTATTACGTTATATGGGTTGACGTTATAACGTATTACGTTATATGGGATGACGTTGTAACGTATTACGTTAAATGGGATGACGTTGTAACGTATTACGTTAAATGGGACGACGTTATAACGTATTTCGTTATATGGGATGACGTAATAACGTATTACGTTATATGGGATGACGTTATCACGTAATACGTTATATGGTATGACGTTATAACGTAAATAGGTCATATGGTATGACGTTATACCGTCTTACGTTATATGGGATTACGTTATAACGTATTACGTTATATCCGATGACGTCATAACGTATTACGTTATATGGGACGACGTTATAACGTATTACGTTATATGGAACGAAGTTATACCGTATTACGTTATATGAGATGACGTAATAACGTATTACGTAATATGGGATGACGTTATCACATAATACGTTATATGGTATGACGTCATAACGTAAATAGGTTATATGGTATAACGGTATACCGTATTACGTTGTATGGGATGACGTTATAACGTATTACGTTATATGGAACGACGTTATACCGTATTACGTTATATGGGATGACGTAATAACGTATTACGTAATATGGGATTACGTTATCACATAATACGTTATATGGCATGACGTCATAACGTAAATAGGTTATATGCTATGACGGTATACCGTATTTCGTTATATGGGATGACGTTATAACGTATTACGTTATATGGGATGACGTTATAACGTATTACGTTATATGGGATGACGTTATAACGTATTTCGTTATATGGGAGAACGCTATAACGTATTACGTTATATGGGACGACGTTATAACGTATTACGTTATATGGGATGATGTTGTAACGTATTACGTTATATGGGACGACGTTATAACGTATTACGTTATATGGGATGACGTAGTAACGTATTACGTTATATGGGATGACGTTATCACTTAATACGTTATATGGTATGACGTTATAACGTATTACGTTATATGGGATGACGTTATAACGTATTACGTTATATGGGATGACGTTGTAACGTATTACGTTATATGGGACGACGTTATAACGTATTACGTTATATGGAACGACGTTATACCGTATTACGTTATATGGGATGACGTAATAACGTATTACGTAATATGGCATGACGTTATCACATAATACGTTATATGGTATGACGTCATAATGTAAATAGGTTATATGGTATGACGGTATACCGTATTACGTTATATGGGATGACGTCATAAGGTATTACGTTATATGGGATGACGTTATAACGTATTACGTTATATGGGACGACGTTATAACGTATTACGTTATACGGGATGACGTTATCACGTAATACGCTATATGGTATGACAATATATCGTAAATAGGTTATATGGTATGATGTTATAACGTAATAGGTTATATGGTATGACGTTATACCCTATTACGTTATATGGGATGACGTTATAACGTATTACGTTATATGGGATGACCTTATAACGTATTACGTTATATGGGATGACGTTATAACGTATTACGTTATATGTGACGACGTTATAACGTATTACGTTACATGGAACGACGTTATACCGTGTTGCGTTATATGGGATGACGTTGTAACGTATTACGTTAAATGGGATGACGTTGTAACGTATTACGTTAAATGGGACGACGTTGTAACGTATTACGTTATATGGGATGTCGTAATAACGTATTACGTTATATGGGATGTCGTAATAACGTATTACGTTATATGGGATGACGCTATCAGGTAATACGCTATATGGTATGACGTTATAACGTAATAGGTTATATGGTATGACGTTATACCCTATTACGTTATATGGGATGACGTTATAACGTATTACGTTATATGGGATGACGTTATCACGTAATACGTTATGTGGTATGACGTTATAACGTAAATAGGTCATATGGTATGACGTTAAACCGTATTACGTTATATGGGATTACGTTATAACGTATTACGTTATATGGGATGACGTTATAACGTATTACGTTATATGAGACGACGTTGTAACGTATTACGTTATATGGAACGACGTTATACCGTATTACGTTACATGAGATGACGTAATAACGTATTACGTAATATGGGATGACGTTATCACATAATACGTTATATGTGACGACGTTATAACGTATTACGTTATATGGAACGACGTTATACCGTATTGCGTTACATGGGATGACGTTGTAACGTATTACGTTAAATGGGATGACGTTGTAACGTATTACGTTAAATGGGACGACGTTATAACGTATTTCGTTATATGGGATGACGTAATAACGTATTACGTTATATGGGATGACGTTATCACGTAATACGTTATGTGGTATGACGTTATAACGTAAATAGGTCATATGGTATGACGTTAAACCGTATTACGTTATATGGGATTACGTTATAACGTATTACGTTATATGGGATGACGTTATAACGTATTACGTTATATGAGACGACGTTGTAACGTATTACGTTATATGGAACGACGTTATACCGTATTACGTTATATGAGATGACGTAATAACGTATTACGTAATATGGGATGACGTTATCACATAATACGTTATGTGGTATGACGTCATAACGTAAACAGGTTATATGGTATGACGGTATACCGTATTACGTTGTATGGGATGACGTTATAACTTATTACGTTATATGGCATGACGTTATAACGTATTACGTTATATGGGACGACGTTAGAACGTATTACGTTATACGGGATGACGTTATCACGTAATACGCTATAGGGTATGACATTATAACGTAAATAGTTTATATGGTATGACGGTATACCGTATTACGTTATATGGGATGACGTTATAACGTATTACGTTATATGGAACGACGTCGTGACGTATTTCGTTATATGGGAGGACGTTATAACGTATTACGTTATATGGTATTACGTTATAACGTATTACGTTATATGGGAGGACTTTATAACGTATTACGTTATATGGAACGACGTTATACCGTATTACGTTATATGGGATGACGTTTTAACGTATTACGTTAAATGGGATGACGTTGTAACGTATTACGTTAAATGGGACGACGTTATAACGTATTTCGTTATATGGGATGACGTAATAACGTATTACGTTATATGGGATGACGTTATCACGTAATACGTTATGTGGTATGACGTTATAACGTAAATAGGTCATATGGTATGACGGTATACCGTATTACGTTGTATGGGATGACGTTACAACGTATTACGTTATATGAGATGACGTAATAACGTATTACGTAATATGGGATGACGTTATCACATAATACGTTATATGGTATGACGTCATAACGTAAGCAGGTTATATGGTATGACGGTATACCGTATTACGTTATATGGGATGACGTTATAACGTATTACGTTATATGGAACGACGTCGTGACGTATTACGTTATATGGGAGGACGTTATAACGTATTACGTTATATGGTATTACGTTATAACGTATTACGTTATATGGGAGGACTTTATAACGTATTACGTTATATGGAACGACGTTATACCGTATTACGTTATATGGGATGACGTTTTAACGTATTACGTTAAATGGGATGACGTTGTAACGTATTATGTTAAATGGGACGACGTTATAACGTATTACGTTATATGGAACGACGTTATACCGTACTACGTTATATGGGATGACGTTATAACGTATTACGTTATATGGGATGACGTTATAACGTATTACGTTATATGGGATGACGTTATAACGTATTTCGTTATATGGGAGGACATTATAACGTATTACGTTATATGGTATGACGTTTTAACGTATTACGTTATATGGGATGATGTTGTAACGTATTACGTTATATGGGACGACGGTATACCGTATTACGTTATATGGGATGACGTTGTAACGTATTACGTTAAATGGGATGACGTTGTAACGTATTACGTTAAATGGGACGACGTTATAACGTATTACGTTATATGGGATGACGTTGTAACGTTTTACGTTAAATGGGAAGACGTTGTAACGTATTACGTTAAATGGGACGACGTTATAACGTATCACGATATATGGGATGACGTAATAACGTATTACGTAATATGGGATGACGTTATCACATAATACGTTATATGGTATGACGTTATAATGTAAATAGGTTATATGGTAAGACGGTATACCGTATTACGTTATATGGGATGGCGTTATAACGTATTACGTTATATGGGACGACGTTGTAACGTATTACGTTAAATGGGACGACGTTATAACGAATTACGTTATATAGAACGACGTTATACCGTATTACGTTATATGGGATGATGTTGTAACGTATTACGTTAAATGGGATGACGTTGTAACGTATTACGTTAAATGGGACGACGTTATAACGTATTACGTTATATGGGATGACGTAATAACGTATTACGTTATATGGGATGACGTTATCACGTAATACGCTATATGGTATGACGTTATAACGTAATAGATTATATGGTATGACGTTATACCCTATTACGTTATATGGGTTGACGTTATAACGTATTACGTTATATGGGATGACGTTGTAACGTATTACGTTAAATGGGATGACGTTGTAACGTATTACGTTAAATGGGACGACGTTATAACGTATTTCGTTATATGGGAGGACGTTATAACGCATTACGTTATATGGTATGACGTTTTAACGTATTACGTTATATGGGAGAACGTTATAACGTATTACGTTATATGGGACGACGTTATAACGTATTACGTTATATGGGATGATGTTGTAACGTATTACGTTATATGGGACGACGTTATAACGTATTACGTTATATGGGATGACGTAGTAACGTATTACGTTATATAGGATGACGTTATCACTTAATACGTTATATGGTATGACGTTATAACGTATTACGTTATATGGGATGACGTTATAACGTATTACGTTATATGGGACGACGTTATAACGTATTACGTTATATGGAACGAAGTTATACCGTATTACGTTATATGAGATGACGTAATAACGTATTAGGTAATATGGGATGACGTTATCAAATAATACGTTATATGGTATGACGTCATAACGTACATAGGTTATATGGTATAACGGTATACCGTATTACGTTGTATGGGATGACGTTATAACGTATTACGTTATATGGAACGACGTTATACCGTATTACGTTATATGGGATGACGTAATAACGTATTACGTAATATGGGATTACGTTATCACATAATACGTTATATGGCATGACGTCATAACGTAAATAGGTTATATGCTATGACGGTATACCGTATTTCGTTATATGGGATGACGTTATAACGTATTACGTTATATGGGATGACGTAATAACGTATTACGTTATATGGGATGACGTTATCACGTAATACGTTATATGGTATGACGTCATAACGTAAATAGGTTATATGGTATGACGTATTACGTATGGTTATAACGTATTACGTTATATGGGACGACGTTATCACTTAATACGTTATATGGTATGACGTTATAACGTATTACGTTATATGGGATGACGTTATAACGTATTACGTTATATGGAACGACGTTATACCGTATTACGTTATATGGGATGACGTTATAACGTATTACGATATATGGGATGACGTTATAACGTATTACGTTATATGGTATGACGTTTTAACGTATTACGTTATATGGGAGAACGTTATAACGTATTACGTTATATGGGACGACGTTATAACGTATTACGTTATATGGGATGATGTTGTAACGTATTACGTTATATGGGACGACGTTATAACGTATTACGTTATATGGGATGACGTAGTAACGTATTACGTTATATGGGATGACGTTATCACTTAATACGTTATATGGTATGACGTTATAACGTATTACGTTATATGGGATGACGTTATAACGTATTACGTTATATGGAACGACGTTATACCGTATTACGTTATATGGGATGACGTTATAACGTATTACGATATATGGGATGACGTTATAACGTATTACGTTATATGGTATGACGTTTTAACGTATTACGTTATATGGGAGAACGTTATAACTTATTACGTTATATTTAATGACGTTAGAACGTATTACGTTATATGGGATGACGTTGTCACGTATTACGTCAAATGGGACGGCGTTATAACGTATTACATTATATGGGATGACGTAATAACGTATTACGTTATATGGGATGACGTTATCACGTAATACGTTATATGGTATGACGTCATAACGTAAATAGGTTATATGGTATGACGTATTACGTATGGTTATAACGTATTACGTTATATGGGACGACGTTATAACGTATTACGTTATATGGAACGACGTTATACCGTATAACGTTATATGGGATGACGTTGTAACGTATTACGTTATATGGGATGACGATATAACAGATTTCGTTATATGGGAGGACGTTATAACGTATTACGTTATATGCTATGACGTTTTAACGTATTACGTTATATGGGACGACGTTATAACCTATTACGTTATATGGGATGATGTTGTAACGTATTACGTTATACGGGATGACGTTATCACTTAATACGTTATATGGTATGACGTTATAACGTATTACGTTATATGGGATGACGTTATAACGTATTTGGTTATATGGGAATACGTTATCACATAATACGTTATATGTTATGACGTCATAATGTAAATAGGTTATATAGTATGACGGTATACCGTATTACGTTATATGGGATGACGTTATAACGTATTACGTTATATGGGATGACGTTGTAACGTATTACGTTAAATGGGATGACGTTGTAACGTATTACGCTAAATGGGACGACGTTATAGCATATTACGTTATATGCGATGACGTTGTAACGTTTTACGTTATATGGGATGACGTTATAACGTATTACGTTATATGGGATGACGTTATAACGTATTTCGTTATATGGGAGGACGTTATAACGTATTACGTTATATGGTATGACGTTTTAACGTATTACGTTATATGGGACGACGTTATAACGTATTACGTTATATGGGATGATGTTGTAACGTATTACGTTATATGGGACGACGTTATAACTTATTTCGTTATAAGGGAGGAAGTTATAAGGTATTACGTTATATGGTATGACGTTTTAACGTATTACGTTATATGGGACGACGTTATAACGTATTACGTTATATGAGATGATGTTGTAACGTATTACGTTATATGGGACGACGTTATAACGTATTACGTTATATGGGATGATGTTGCAACGTATTACGTTATATGGGACGACGTTATCACTTAATACGTTATATGGTATGACGTTATAACGTATTACGTTATATGGGATGACGTTATAACGTATTTCGTTATATGGGAGTACGTTATCACATAATACGTTATATGGTATGACGTCATAATGTAAATAGGTTATATGGTATGACGGTATACCGTATTACGTTATATGGGATGACGTTATAACGTATTACGTTATATGGGATAACGTTGTAACGTATTACGTTAAATGGGATGACGTTGTAACGTATTACGTTAAATGGGACGACGTTATAACGTATTACGTTATATGGGATGACGTTGTAACGTTTTACGTTAAATGCGATGACGTTGTAACGTATTACGTTAAATGGGACGACGTTATAACGTATCACGATATATGGGATGACGTAATAACGTATTACGTAATATGGGATGACGTTATCACATAATACGTTATATGGTATGACGTTATAATGTAAATAGGTTATATGGTATGACGGTATACCGTATTACGTTATATGGGATGGCGTTATAACGTATTACGTTATATGGGACGACGTTGTAACGTATTACGTTAAATGGGACGACGTTATAACGTATTACGTTATATGGAACGACGTTATACCGTATTACGTTATATGGGATGACGTTGTAACGTATTACGTTAAATGGGATGCCGTTGTAACGTATTACGTTAAATGGGACGACGTTATAACGTATTACGTTATATGGGATGACGTAATAACGTATTACGTTATATGGGATGACGTTATCACGTAATACGCTATATGGTATGACGTTATAACGTAATAGGCTATATGGTATGACGTTATACCCTATTACGTTATATGGGTTGACGTTATAACGTATTACGTTATATGGGATGACGTTGTAACGTATTACGTTAAATGGGATGACGTTGTAACGTATTACGTTAAATGGGACGACGTTATAACGTATTTCGTTATATGGGATGACGTAATAACGTATTACGTTATATGGGATGACGTTATCACGTAATACGTTATATGGTATGACGTTATAACGTAAATAGGTCATATGGTATGACGTTATACCGTCTTACGTTATATGGGATTACGTTATAACGTATTACGTTATATCCGATGACGTCATAACGTAGTACGTTATATGGGACGACGTTATAACGTATTACGATATATGGAACGAAGTTATACCGTATTACGTTATATGAGATGACGTAATAACGTATTACGTAATATGGGATGACGTTATCACATAATACGTTATATGGTATGACGTCATAACGTAAATAGGTTATATGGTATAACGGTATACCGTATTACGTTGTATGGGATGACGTTATAACGTATTACGTTATATGGAACGACGTTATACCGTATTACGTTATATGGGATGACGTAATAACGTATTACGTAATATGGGATTACGTTATCACATAATACGTTATATGGCATGACGTCATAACGTAAATAGGTTATATGCTATGACGGTATACCGTATTTCGTTATATGGGATGACGTTATAACGTATTACGTTATATGGGATGACGTTATAACGTATTACGTTATATGGGATGACGTTATAACGTATTTCGTTATATGGGAGAACGCTATAACGTATTACGTTATATGGGACGACGTTATAACGTATTACGTTATATGGGATGATGTTGTAACGTATTACGTTATATGGGACGACGTTATAACGTATTACGTTATATGGGATGACGTAGTAACGTATTACGTTATATGGGATGACGTTATCACTTAATACGTTATATGGTATGACGTTATAACGTATTACGTTATATGGGATGACGTTAGAACGTATTACGTTATATGGGATGACGTTATAACGTATTACGTTATATGGGATGACGTTATAACGTATCATGTTATATGGGACGACGTTATAACGTATTACGTTATATGGAACGACGTTATACCGTATTACGTTATATGGGATGACGTAATAACGTATTACGTAATATGGGATGACGTTATCACATAATACGTTATATGGTATGACGTCATAATGTAAATAGGTTATATGGTATGACGGTATACCGTATTACGTTATATGGGATGACGTTATAACGTATTACGTTATATGGGATGACGTTATAACGTATTACGTAATATGGGACGACGTTATAACGTATTACGTTATACGGGATGACGTTATCACGTAATACGCTATATGGTATGACAATATATCGTAAATAGGTTATATGGTATGACGTTATAACGTAATAGGTTATATGGTATGACGTTATACCCTATTACGTTATATGGGATGACGTTATAACGTATTACGTTATATGGGATGACCTTATAACGTATTACGTTATATGGGATGACGTTATAACGTATTACGTTATATGTGACGACGTTATAACGTATTACGTTACATGGAACGACGTTATACCGTGTTGCGTTATATGGGATGACGTTGTAACGTATTACGTTAAATGGGATGACGTTGTAACGTATTACGTTAAATGGGACGACGTTATAACGTATCACGTTATATGGGATGTCGTAATAACGTATTACGTTATATGGGATGACGCTATCAGGTAATACGCTATATGGTATGACGTTATAACGTAATAGGTTATATGGTATGACGTTATACCCTATTACGTTATATGGGATGACGTTATAACGTATTACGTTATATGGGATGACGTTGTAACGTATTACGTTATATGAGACGACGTTGTAACGTATTACGTTATATGGAACGACGTTATACCGTATTACGTTATATGAGATGACGTAATAACGTATTACGTAATATGGGATGACGTTATAACGTATTACGTTATATGGAACGACGTTATACCGTATTGCGTTATATGGGATGACGTTGTAACGTATTACGTTAAATGGGATGACGTTGTAACGTATTACGTTAAATGGGACGACGTTATAACGTATTTCGTTATATGGGATGACGTAATAACGTATTACGTTATATGGGATGACGTTATCACGTAATACGTTATGTGGTATGACGTTATAACGTAAATAGGTCATATGGTATGACGTTAAACCGTATTACGTTATATGGGATTACGTTATATGGTATTACGTTATATGGGATGACGTTATAACGTATTACGTTATATGAGACGACGTTGTAACGTATTACGTTATATGGAACGACGTTATACCGTATTACGTTATATGAGATGACGTAATAACGTATTACGTAATATGGGATGACGTTATCACATAATACGTTATATGTGACGACGTTATAACGTATTACGTTATATGGAACGACGTTATACCGTATTGCGTTATATGGGATGACGTTGTAACGTATTACGTTAAATGGGATGACGTTGTAACGTATTACGTTAAATGGGACGACGTTATAACGTATTTCGTTATATGGGATGACGTAATAACGTATTACGTTATATGGGATGACGTTATCACGTAATACGTTATGTGGTATGACGTTATAACGTAAATAGGTCATATGGTATGACGTTAAACCGTATTACGTTATATGGGATTACGTTATAACGTATTACGTTATATGGGATGACGTTATAACGTATTACGTTATATGAGACGACGTTGTAACGTATTACGTTATATGGAACGACGTTATACCGTATTACGTTATATGAGATGACGTAATAACGTATTACGTAATATGGGATGACGTTATCACATAATACGTTATGTGGTATGACGTCATAACGTAAATAGGTTATATGGTATGACGGTATACCGTATTACGTTGTATGGGATGACGTTATAACTTATTACGTTATATGGCATGACGTTATAACGTATTACGTTATATGGGACGACGTTAGAACGTATTACGTTATACGGGATGACGTTATCACGTAATACGCTATAGGGTATGACATTATAACGTAAATAGTTTATATGGTATGACGGTATACCGTATTACGTTATATGGGATGACGTTATAACGTATTACGTTATATGGAACGACGTCGTGACGTATTTCGTTATATGGGAGGACGTTATAACGTATTACGTTATATGGTATTACGTTATAACGTATTACGTTATATGGGAGGACTTTATAACGTATTACGTTATATGGAACGACGTTATACCGTATTACGTTATATGGGATGACGTTTTAACGTATTACGTTAAATGGGATGACGTTGTAACGTATTACGTTAAATGGGACGACGTTATAACGTATTTCGTTATATGGGATGACGTAATAACGTATTACGTTATATGGGATGACGTTATCACGTAATACGTTATGTGGTATGACGTTATAACGTAAATAGGTCATATGGTATGACGGTATACCGTATTACGTTGTATGGGATGACGTTATAACGTATTACGTTATATGAGATGACGTAATAACGTATTACGTAATATGGGATGACGTTATCACATAATACGTTATATGGTATGACGTCATAACGTAAGCAGGTTATATGGTATGACGGTATACCGTATTACGTTGTATGGGATGACGTTATAACGTATTACGTTATATGGCATGACGTTATAACGTATTACGTTATATGGGACGACGTTATAACGTATTACGTTATACGGGATGACGTTATCACGTAATACGCTATAGGGTATGACATTATAACGTAAATAGTTTATATGGTATGACGGTATACCGTATTACGTTATATGGGATGACGTTATAACGTATTACGTTATATGGAATGACGTTGTGACGTATTTCGTTATATGGGAGGACGTTATAACGTATTACGTTATATGGTATTACGTTATAACGTATTACGTTATATGGGACGACTTTATAACGTAGAAGAAGAAATGGTGAAAATCAAGAAGATCAAAACAGAACAAGAAGCGTGGAAATACATAAATAAATACAGAAGAAGAAGAGAGAATATAGATGAAGATTTTATGAAATAAGCGAGGAAGAGTGGAAAAATCATTTTATGGAAATTTTAGAAGGAACAGAGCACAAAGAGGGCAGGAAAAAAGAGGAGCATCGAGCAGAAGAGAAAATAATGGAGGAGAGAGAAGATAATATATAGAGAAGGAAGAGGTGATATACAAACTAAGAAACTTGAAGGAGAAGAAAGCAATGGGGGAAGGCGGGTTAGAAAATGAAGTATGGAAGTATGCACCGAAGGAAGTGGGTGAAGCGTTATGGGCTCTGTTAAGGAAAATATGGAATGGGGTGGGGATAGCAGAAGATTGGAAAAAAGGAGCAAATATGTCCGATATATAAAAAGAGGGACAAGAGAGCAGGGAAGGGTTACAGAAAAGTAACATTAATGGATACAGCATACAAGATCTGTGCAGGGATACTGCACGAACGACTGGAGGCAGAGATTGAAAACAAACTGAAAGAGAGCCAATTCGGATTCAGAAAAGAAAGACGCGGTATTTGTGATAAACCATATCATAGACAAACAGTTGAGTAGAGAAAAAGAAAAACTACATGCCTGCTTTGCGGACTTAAAAGCGGCGTTCGACAGGCTAAACAGAAAGAAATTGGAGGAGAAAATGAGAAAAATGGGGATTAACGAAAACTTGCCCAGAAGGATTAAAGAGATATACGCAGAAACAAAGAATGTGGTAAGAATCAAGAATAACAACACAAAAGAATTTTGGACAGTGAGGGGAGTCAGACAAGGATGCCCGTTGAGCCCTACGTTATTTAACATCTACGTGGCGGGGCTGGAAGAAGAATTAAGGAAAGGACAAGTCAGGGGGGGGGCATAGTGGTAGGAGAAAGAAAGGTATGGTCATTGACATATGCAGACGATATTGTGCTGATGGCTGATAGAGAGGAGAAGCTAAAGGAAATGCTAAAGAGATTCGAAATATTTTTAAAGGAAACCGAATTGGAACTGAGCACGAAAAAGGCCAAGAGTGTAGTTTTCGAAAAAAAACGAAAGAACAAGAGGAGACAAAGAAAATGGAAATGGGGAGAACGAGAATTAGAAGAAGTGGACGAGATAAGATACCTAGGGTACATACTACTGAAAAAACGGTAATGATGAGAAACACATAGAAGACAGGAAAAAGAGAGCAAGAATAGCAATGAAGAAAACATGGAGCGTAGAAGAAAAAATTTCCAAACAGGACAACAAGAGGAGAATGAAGATGTTTGGAACGCTGGTAGAGAACGTGGCGCTGTTTGGAGCATAGGTATGAGGCTGGAACATGGAAGAAAGGCTGGATAGAATACAAAGAAGATATGTGAAATGGAGCTTAGGTTTAGATATGACAACACCGAATTATATATCGATGGAAGAATGTAAGCTAACAGAAATCAAAGAAAAAGTATTAGGAAGAGCAGCAAGGTATGAAGGGAAAGCCATAGAGTCAAAAAAAGGAACTAGTAAAGAAGTGCATAAAGGAAAGAGAGAGAAACTGGGGAAATGGCCAATAACGGAAAAGAGCAAGAAAGAGAAAGAAGGGACTAGAAAGGATGAGAAATGGAGGGACACAGATGGAAGTAAGAGAAGAGCAAGAAAAGATGACACTAGACCAAATTATAGAAGAAAGGAGAAAGAGAGAAGCAGAAGAGAGGGGGAAAGGATAAGGGAATCAAAATATGACAAACATTATAGAAAAATCGCCAAAGAAGAGTTAGCAAAATACTTAGAAGGGAGGATGAAGTGGAAGGACAGAAAAATATTAGCAAGATTCAGATGTGGAAACGAGACTAAATCAAGGGAATACTGGAAAGAAGAGGGAGAAAAAAGATGCAACCTATGTAAAAAGAAAGAAGAAGACCTGAGACACGTAATAGAAGAATGAGAAATAACAGGAGAACCAAGGGACACAGAAAATAATAATAATAATAATAATAATGATAATGATAATGATAATGATAATGATAATGATAATGATGATGATGATAATAATAATAATAATAATAATAATAATAATAATAATAATAATAATAATAATAATAATGATGATGATGATGATGATGATGATGATGATGATAATGATAATGGTAATAATAATGATAATAGTTATCCTTACTCATCCTCAATTATTAACAAATCACACACCCATACATTCTAATTAAAACGTTAAAAACCTTCCTTATTTTATTTTGTTTTTTTTTATTATGGGTAATAGCACAGAAATCCCCATGCTATAGTAATTAGCAAATGATACAAAAATGTAAGTATTTGTAGAAACAAATAAGAACGTTTAATAAAGGAAAAATGAAAAAGAAAATGATAGATACTTCTACCTCTCGGAGGGATCAAGCAAAAGGACCAAACGCATCGAGATCTACAGTAAGACACGGTAAACCGGCCTATCCTGTTCAATATCCATGTTTAGTGTCCTATTATAAATGTATGGCATGAACAAGAACGGCAATCAAAATAATAAATCAGCAATAGCATTCGTAAATGATATGTTAATAAACAATAAAACAAGAAACAATAAACCGTGACAAATAAAAATCCAGCTGCAAGACCTAGTCAAGAAAGTAGAAAATTACGCTTTCCAACACGGAAGCTAAGAATCTACACCCATAAATGTGAAACAATCTCGTTCAGTCCATATATTTCAAAAACTTCAAAAGCAAAGTACGGCGTGAGAATAAATTCGAAAATATTCTTCCATACAACAGAAAATATCAACGGAAAATTTTCCGATGCAAACAAAGTTAGATGCTTCGGAGTCCATCTAAACTTCGGGTTAAATCACAACGACAACATAAAGACACAGTTATAGAAAGCAGATAAATTCTTCTTATACCTCATAAGACTACCTTACTCGAAAGATTCGCACAGATCAATAAAACTTCACTGCTACAAAACACTAATTAGACCAACCATTCTAATGTATGGTCGTTAAATCTGTTTCAATGTAAGTGTCAACGCCACGGAAAAATTAAGAATCATTGAAAGAAAATACATCACAGCATGTTTAGGAATATATAGATTGCCAGAATTGAAATTTAGCAAATATAGCAAATCACAAGCTATACGAAGAGCCCAAATTAATCCATATCGATTCTTCATTCTTAAATTAGTCAGACCACTGGTCAAAGATACACAAAATAATCACAAACTTCATCGTCGCCCACAATCTATAGTCAAACCCGTTATACCATAAACACGTTCAAAAAACAGGTTATTTCCCCCCGGAATCCTTCACCTGTTTAGATAGCGTGAAATTAATCCAAAACAATAATAACTTAGCATTATTCTATCACTACAGCAGAAACGTAATAATAAAAAATACTGTACGATAGCGACATAGACCATAAGGATAGCAATATAAGACTTATGTATAAATTGTCAACCGTAGATTTAAGTAAGACACTCAAAGACAATAAAGATAAAAATAAATAAGACAATAAAGATAAATAACCACCGTAGAAAATTAAATTATAGCAATAAGAAAACCGTATGTTTAGTTAGTAAATGAACCAAAGATTGTAAGCAAAGATCACAAAAGAACAATGCAAATGTCACGTAAACTTGAGGGTTAGACGATAAAATAAAATAGCTGAGTCGTAACACAACTATTAATTTTGTTTTCATTAATCTTTATTATGAATTCAGCAATCACAATGAAATGCACACTGAATTAACACACACAAATCACAATTCACTCCAATCACCTTATGTAAAACCTAGTTACACTGATACGTTAAGTACGCGACTGTTATAAGGATAGAGACCGGTAAAGATATGTTGACTATTCTAAGGATACGGAATAAGTGAAGTTTTACTGACGATACTGTGTCTGGGGAAAGCTAGGGATGGGTGTGTCTAAGGACACGGGACTATCGGACTTGTTGATGATAATTTTGGTTAAGGAAGTGAGGGTAGTAGACATCTTTCTCCGATTGGATAATAAGACGGTTGGTGGACCAGGAAGGGTTTTAGCCGCCCTCGTGAGAAAGTTGCTAACGCAACATAGCAGACGCGAGGAAAATCTACTTTCCCTGTTAACCCGTAGTAAACAATAAACGTAAAAGGAAATCTAAGACAAGAGATACTCGCTTGGCCTGAAGGACCTTAACTATGAAAATTCCAAGACCCCTGGTGGGTACTTAGGACTACTGAGGACACGCGCCAAGGATGTGCAGACATCTGGGCGCCATCCTGCCCGCGGTGTGTGGCCTGGTCTCTGATGTGAATTGACGTTATACAAACACAGTTAAATTAAGAAAATGTTCCCTGCAATTGTGTAATCATATATACGTAATTATATATCTCATACGTTTATTCTCTTTCTTCCCCCTCCTAAAATGTCAGCGATCCATAATACAATATCGGGCCTCCCTATACTAGTTTGTAAGTTCATAGTCTAAGGAATGGTTACATTGTAAGTCAATAAATGGTAGTATGAAGTGCAACGTTTATGTGAGCACCTATACTAGGCGTACATTACGCAAACATTAAAAACTTCCCACAAGCTGAGACCCTCAACTCATAAATCAAATTCTTTTTATTTTTGATTCATTGTAGTAAATGAAATTATTTACCAACATATTTGTCACACTTTTCTCATTCAGATAAGACCAAGCACGATATAATTTGGAGCATATTTGCTTACCGAGTAAATGATAATTAAATACATATCAATAAGTAAATCTAACATCACAAATATATTAGTAAAAGTTTAATTTTGGAAAAGTTAGAAATAAAAAAGTTTTACTTTTGATTCAGCACATAGATACATTGTCTCCGCGCTATCTGCCACTGGACCATATTACACCACCACAAAATATCCCGAAGTTCTTGTTGGACTCAACGGGTATAACATCGCATATACTTTGCATATTTACTGCATAGGCCTCCGCAGTTTATTTAATTTTTTATAATCATTGTAACAAAAGTTAGTGTTATAATTTCATTTTATTGCAGCATAAGTCCAGTTTTTGTGTGTGCAATAAGATATTGTTATACTACTATCACCAGGAACGATGTGTAAAAGTACACTTACAAGAAAAGATAAAAATTTATTTCACAGTTATACTTAAATGTGGCATAAAGAGTAATATGTGAAAGAAAATTTCAGAAACATTGATTTCCAGAATTATTTCATTACTTTCCACATACAGTTGTCAATATCCACAGTTGGCTGAATCCCACATGTAGGGTGTAATAAAAGAAGAACAAGACAATACGATAAAATGTTGTAAGAAACAAGAAATTCTAACAGTGAAA